>NW_022631000.1:2838022-2838561 GCF_010015895.1 Lontra canadensis
GGAATAATTGGGCGCTGTTCTCTGAGGGCGCACTGAGGAGTGGGGCCCCGGGCTCTCGGCTCCTCCAGGCCACAGACTGGGAGGCCACCATCTTCATTCCCGTCCTCCGGAACTCTACGAAAAGCGCTCAGGGAACAAAAGCTCCCGAAAGCAAACCCGAGCGGATTACTCAGCCGGGCCCCTGGTAAGGGCGGTACAACTCCGCCTGGGGCAAAGACACTTGAGAATCGATACAACAGACCCCTCCCCCAGAAGATCAACAAGAAACCCAGCCAGGACCAAGTTCACCTACCAAGGAGTGCAGTTTCAATACCAAGGAGAGCAGTGAAATTCCAGAGGAGGAGAAAGCAAAGCACGGAACTCATGGCTTTCTCCCCATGATTCTTTAGCCATGCAGTTAATTTTTTTTTCTCTTTCAATTTTTTTTCTCTTCTTCTGCTAAATTTTTTAACTTTTACCCTTTTCTTTTTTAACGTTTTTTAACTAGTTTATCTAATATATATATATTTTTTCCTTTTCATATTTTTTCATTATTGGTT
>NW_022631000.1:2838661-2839390 GCF_010015895.1 Lontra canadensis
TTTCATTATGGGTTTTCTTTTTTTATTTGTTTCTTTTTTCTTTTTTCTTTTTTTTTTTCTTTCTGAACCTCTTTTTATCCCCTTACCCCCGCCTCACGATTTGGGATCTCTTCTGATTTGGCTAAAGCATATTTTCCTGGGGCTGTTGCCACCCTTTTAGTATTATACTTGTTCCTCCATATACTCTTATCTGGACAAAATGACAAGGCGGAAAAATTCACCCAAAAAAAGAACAAGAGGCAGTACCGAAGGCTAGGGACCTAATCAATACAGACATTGGTAATATGTCAGATCTAAAATTCAGAATGACGATTCTCAAGGTTCTAGCTGGGCTCGAAAAAGGCATGGAAGATATTAGAGAAACCCTCTCTGGAGACATAAAAGCCCTTTCTGGAGAAATAAAAGAATTAAAATCTAACCAAGTTGAAATCAAAAAAGCTATTAATGAGGTGCAATCAAAAATGGAGGCTCTCACTGCTAGGATAAATGAGGCAGAAGAAAGAATTAGCGATATAGAAGACCAAATGACAGAGAATAAAGAAGCTGAGCAAAAGAGGGACAAACAGCTACTGGACCACGAGGGCAGAATTCGAGAGATAAGTGACACCATAAGACGAAACAACATTAGAATAATTGGGATTCCAGAAAAAGAAGAAAGAGAGAGGGGAGCGGAAGGTATATTGGAGAGAATTATTGGAGAGAATTTCCCCAATATGGCAAAGGGAACAA